>NW_020230555.1:0-29161 GCF_003227715.2 Harpegnathos saltator | reverse complement strand
ATCTTATGTACGATTGAACCGACTCGTCTTATCAATTTCGGTCTCTCAAACATATACGTGGTAATCGTCAAATTTTATCGTTCCGCAGCTATAATATTCTTCTTTAACACCTTCGCCCTTTTAGTTATCTTTTTTACCTTCTACTTTCAGCGATCATTTTGCTCGAGCCCGAACGAAATTCTGTCATTATAAGCTCCGTTATTTTCATTTTAAATTAAGTCCTGGAATTTTTTTGTTCGTAAGCGATGTACCGTATATGTTATATTTGGAGGATAATCGCTCGTATCACCCATAGAGCTAAGAATCTATGGACACAGCGCAAAGCAATATAGGTTGGGAATATGCGGTAAGGGGGTATAGTGCTGTCTTTTCTACAATAGGAACACCCGGTCGGGTGTTTCCGCACATAACGATGATTTTCCGAAAGTTAACCGAATATAACATATATAAGTCTTTTTCCCCAGCAAATATAATATTACATGCTAATGTGCATGTAGTTGTAATTTCCTAATCAACAAATATAGATTGTTATAAAAACTGTTATTAACAATATAACTGTTATATTGTTACAACATGTAACAGTTATATTTGTTTAGTTAAAGAAAAATTACAATAACATGCACGTTACATGGACTGTGTTTGCTGGGGAAAGACCCTTATATATGTTATATTCGTTAAACTTCGGAATTAAGATACGTAATCTGAATTGTTTCTAATCGTTAATTTAAATGAAATATAGATGTATATTTACATTAATTAAGCATAACAATAAACTACGTTTACACAGCAAAAGTTTTAATCCGGATTAGTACAACCGTAAGTTAGTGAATTCTTTGATTCGATTGGTATACTTCTTTTTAAATCTAAAAATATACTCTATCAGATTCCGAGAACTGCACTAATTACGGTAGTTACTAAGTCGAAGTTAGAAGCCATGGTAAAACGGTCATACACTAAACATCTAAATTACTTTAAATATGACTACATTTCACAATTTTATAAACGAAATAAAGTTCAAAATCAACAATATTATGTATTGTGAAAATGAAAATTCCTGCTACAATACTCTATTCCCGATCTGCAAGGCTCTTTTTCTTCTGGTCGGTCCGATTAGATCAGCCCGAAATTATGCAGTGACGGCATTGTCAATAGAAAAAACACAACCTTTCTTTTCATTCAACATAAGTTGAATAAAAACTTCGAAGCTCAATCTCTTTGACATGTTTAATTAACTCATATTTTAAGCTTCGGACCTATCTTCGGTCAAATTCGTTCATTAGCCGACAGTGTCTTATTGTAGAAAGACGACAATAAGGTGCAATAAAGAAGGAGAGTGCTCTCACTCCCTTCCCGCAAATTTCCCAATCCTCTGCCACAAAGCTACTTTGCGCTCTGTCCATAGCTATCCAAGTTGCATGAGGTATACACAAAAGGGGCATGAGAAGCAGGAATGGTTGTTACACCTTCCGGATGACAATGTGAGAAGCAACGTGGACACCGATTACGATAACATGCCTTCTTTGCAAAAATTGAATAATACTTTTCGATGTAATAATCATATGAAAAATTGTGCTTTACAGAATGTACTAAACATTTTCAATTAGTGGTCTTGGAGAGAATTATACGACGACTTAATAAAACATTATTTCAAATGTACAGATGTTTCTTCCAACACGCTTATCCCCTTTCACCTCTTAGGATTTTATATGATAATTGTGTTTGATAAAAATACAGTTCTTTATTTGCGGTATGATTATTAGATGTTCGAGAGACGTTCGAGAGACGTTCGATAGATGTTCGATAGACGTTCGAGAGACGGGGTGGTATTAATATAAAATATTTAGTTAATAAATCAGGATTGAATATATTTCATTAATAAAGTCAGCATTGAAAATATTTCATTAATAAAGTCAGGTTTGGAAATTTTCATTAGTAAAGTCAGGGTTTTGAAAATTCATTTTGAAAATTGGGTTAGAACCCGCCTTGTTTAACTACTTATATAATTATGCAAAATTATATAATTTATCATATAATCATGTAATTATATTACAAATTACAAATTATTATACAAAATAGACCATTTTATTCAATGCACGCAAATATTTCGAAAAGGAGAAGTTTTTCAAGGAAATGTTTCAGATAAAAGTTTTATGGTTTGGAGGAGAGAATATAATTATATTATTAATTTAATTATAGATGGCACTATATTAGAAATTTCATTATGGTGACCATTTTTTTAAATTTAAATGGTATCATTAAATAGAACCATTAAATTTTTATTTAGAAAGTATTTTCTACCTGTTATATCTTTGACTCATTTTTTTCATTTTTCTTAATTTTTTCTTAGTTTTTTTAAATTTAAGTTTAAATGAAAATCGGTTTTTTTCGAAAGAAAAGTTGTAGTTGACAATGAGACGAGTACGATAATTTTTTTGTTTCTTGAAATTAGATAATTTTCCAGTGGGTTACAGCGTTCCAAAGTTTATAATTTAAATAAAAAGTTTCCACGCCCATAGAGTGTATGTATGCGTTTTGTGTCACCGAAGTACCCTCTACCCCTCTTTATGTGTGTATGCGTGTGTATGTATCTATGCGCGCGCGTATGTGTGTGCTGTTAAATAGAATCAGTCCGGATAACGGAAGGAAACACACGCGCACACACAAATACACATACACAATACACACATATACATACATATAGAGATAGAGGGAGTTTGGAGTACAAATATGTACAAAATATGTAATCATGAAACATTTTAATATATTAGGTGTTTCGGTTAATTCCGCTGTTTGCCTTTAGACGGCTCCAACTGTAAATGTAGTGAACTGTGACAACTAGTACTTATGCTATATTAAAGGTTAGACGTTTTTCAGTAGAATTCAATCCACCAAGGTTTATGTTTGTATGCAGTGATATTCTTTTTAAATCAATTCAAAATTAAACGCAATAAGTTGTTTTTTCAATATGTTCTCCACTACTTTGATATATAAGAAACTGCAACTAAAGCGCATCGAATATTAGTGGAAACTTATGGTGACTCTGCTCCATCAGAAACAAGTTGTACAGATTGGCTACGATGATTCAAATGTGGTGATTTTGATATAAAAAACAAGGAAAACAAGAAATAAGATCCAGATCAGCCAAAAAAGTTTCAAGACGCCGGACTTCAAGCATTATTGGACCACAATGAATTTCAAACACTCGAGGAATTGGCTGAGGCACTAAATATTGCAGTTCCGACAGTTTCTGACCGTTTACATACGATGGAAAAAATTTAAATGCAAAGGAAATGGGTGTCACATGAACTGGCCGAAGCGAACATGCTGACCCGTGTACTCATCGTCACTGCTCTAATTGCCAGAAAAAAAGAGTTTTTTGTATCGAATTGTTAATGGTGATGAAAAGCAGATTTATTATGACAATTCTATACGCAAAAAATCATGGGTAGTCTCATTTTTCTACCCGCGGGTAGGTCTACCATCCACATCGTCGCCAAAACGTAATATTCATGGTCATAAGACATTGCTGACCGGTACCGATAACAATTTATACTGTTTGAAGTTAGCTATCAAAAACGACCACAAAATGCACACGACAAAAGAAAAGTGATTTTGTTGCACGACAATACCAGGCTATATGTTGCAAAAGTCGTCAAAGAAACACTGACAGAATTCGAATGGGAGGTTTCCGCATGCCGTGTATTCTCCGTCTGATTATCACTTGTTTCGTTTAGTGCAGCATAGCCTTAAAAACGTTTTCGAAATTATGAAGAAATCCGAAAATGCATAGATGAATAGTTTGCTTCAAAATCTGAGTCGTTCTATTGCCGTGGAATTTATCTTTTACCAGAAAGATGGGAAAAAGTAATACGAAACGGAATGCGGAAAATATTTTAATTAATTAATCAATACATTTTGAAATTGAAATAAATGTGTTTTTCAATCAAACAAAGAAAAACAGCGAAATTAACCGAAACATCGAATAAAATAACAATAATAATAAAAATATTAATTATTTTATGCACAACAGTAATTATATATTTCAAATTTATCTTTATGAAAAATTATATATACAGGATGTCCCAGGAGGAAAGGTCAATATTTCGCGGGGATATAGAATAAGGTAATATAAGGCAAAAATGTTATATAAACATGGTGTCGTTTATTACTGATTTCCGAGATACAGCTATATTAAATTACACGTCGGAATAGTCTAATATGAGTTGAAGTTTACTGCAATTACATTGTAATACATCTATCATAACAAATTTTCGAATATTTCGGCCCGTACTTCGACACATTTGTCACATCTTGTGAGAACGTGGCGGGTTGCGCGCCGGAGAGCATCTTCCTAGCCCCTAATTTGGTCAACAGCGACTATTACACGTGAAATAAGTTCATTTCGTGTATTCACTTTAGTTTTATACATCTCGCACTTTAACCAACCCACAAGCAAAAATCCAAGGGAGTTAGGTCGGATGATCTTGGTGGCCACTGCACTGTTCCACTGTGACCGATCCAGCGATGTAGATCACTGCATTTAAGTGATCTCTCACAAGATGTGTGTTATGAGGAGGTGCTCCGTCGTTCTGAAAATACATTGTTCTTCGTGTAGCCAGAAAAATATCTTCTAGTTGTGGAAGCGTATTTTGTAAAAAGTCGAGGTAACTCTACCCTGTCATACGATTTTGTAAAATAACGAGACCTATCAGCATTCCATCAATCATGTCACACCATACGTTGACGGAGAAACGAATTTGGAAATTCTGTACAACAATGGTGTTAGGCTTATCTTGCGACCAACGATGAGTGTTACGCGTATTATTTGTGCCATTACGCGTAAATGTTGCCTCGTCGGTGAAAAGTATGACGGGAACCAATTCACGATGATTCTGTAGTCACTGGCAGAACTGTAGACGTGTGGCTCCATCTCCTTCATGGAGATTTTGTACTTGTTGCGGATGAAATGGATACAGATGTTGGTCATGCAGTATCCGCCAGACACGTGTCCGAGGAACACCAGTACGTGCAGAGACTTTTCTTGTACTAGTCGTAGGGCTCTTTTGTACCATTTGAAGTACATTTTCTTCTTCCTCAACATTTCTCTCAACTCTACGTTCAGATGTGATGTGAGCACTGGGAAGTGTACCATTTTCACGTAAGTTATTAAACACGTTTGAGAATACTCTTCGGTCTGGAATGCGGCACATCGGAAAACGGCGATGATATTCTTCAACGGCTGTGGGAGCACTGCCATCACAATATCCATAAACATAAACCATATCTGCGTACTCTACATTAGAAAACACGTGCGGCATGTTTGCAGTGTGTCACAAACAGCAAGACAGATCACCAGATGTGTTTCGCTAAACTTTCCAACTGATACACAGCGCTCAGTTACGGTGAAGAATGAAATCCCAATGACGCCCCAACTTTAAATTCCGAGGTGTAATTTAACATAGCTGTATCTCGGAAACCAGTAATAAACGACACCATGTTTATATAACATTTTTGCCTTATATTACCTCATTCTATACCCCCATGAAATATTGACCTTTCCTCCCGGGACACCCTGTATATATACTTATATATACGCTCTCAAAAAAGAAAATTTTATTTATAAGATTTATTTATAAGAAGTTTATTCTTTACAGAAATTTATAACTGGCTGTAATAAATTGGTTAGTGGTAATAAGTAATTTTATTACTCGTATTCGTATTTTTACTTATTATCACTGGCCAAATTATTACAGCCAGTAATAAATTTCTGTAAGGGATATATTTATTTTTGTAAAGTGTGATGCAACTACTATGGCAGAAGCGATACACGGAGTTACAAAAACAGTCATGTTAGTTAACGCAAAGTTTCCACTTGACTTATTGTCTGTTCTAATATTCATAGCCATTATTGAAAATCTATATATATATATTATATATATATGTGTGTGTGTGTGTGTGTATGCGCGTGTATATATGATATATTGTAAGAAATATTTTTCTACGGTCTTTAAAGGTCTTTAAATCGTATATAAGCGGTTGGTACTGGCTGACACGTGATTGTAAGTCGGACTTTAATCAATCAAGGGTGGTAACCTGCGCTATGTATTAAAAAGGGAGTTATCTGTAAGTAAAGAAGAGCGAGAGATCTGCGCGGGAAGAGATCTCAGAGAGACGTGAGAGAGAACGGTCGGAGAGAGATCAGGTAAGAGATCTCAGAGAGAGCGAACCGTGAACGTCTGTCCGATAGGAACGTGAGAGAGATTTAAGAAGCACGAGGCGAATGCTAAGAGTCGCCAAGATATGGTACATGAATTACGAGCGCGTAGTCGTGAGCGAGTGAACGTTAAGAATCACAAAGTGAGAGCAATTTATTAAGAACGGGATATTTGTGAGCCCGGAATCAAAGGGACGTTTAGAAGTGATACGACCCGACGAAGGATTTGTGTGTAACGGTTGTCCGATACCGGCGATCTCCGGTTCATGTAACATTGTGTCGTATAATAAAGTTTGTGTTGTTATCACAGTACGCTCGAGACAGTGATAACTCTTCCTTGACCAAATAAAGCTATTCTGTGTTTATCAAACTCTCAGACCTGGAGATAAAAGAAATATCTTACAATATTATTTGTGTTTTCTTGTCAAACGATTTCATGTCACTTTATCAATTCTTCTCGACAGCAACTATCGAAATATATAGGAAATACATAATCGATATAACAGTCCCGATACTTTGTACAACTAAGTTATTGGAATGTTTTAAATATATGTAATATTGATTTATTATTTATCGACTATTCAAAGTAGAGAAGACTGTCTTGTCAAAGCAGTGTCTAGAGGTAGACTGTCTAGAGAGGTTTAGAGAGAATTCATATGTTTAGAAAATAGTAATTTTGGGCTGATTGTTAATCGACTATTACTCTGGTTTGTAGAACAACACTGTATAAAAGAAATAGAAATAATCTCACGTGACATTTCAGTGTAGTTCCGTCAGTCATTCGAATTATCTAAAATTAGTATTAGTAAATTAGTAGTATTAGTAGTATTAGTAAATTAGTAGTATTAGTAAAATTAGTAGTAGTAGTAACTTTCTCAAATTCAGTATTGCGCCCTTTTTATGTCCCGATAGTCGTAGTCGAAGCAAGTTCGATGTAAAATCGTCAAAGACTGTAAAATGTTCGCAAACAGTTAACATAAAACGAAAAAAAGAAATTATTCTACATCATGCAATTCTATTTTCCAAACCCCTTGCCATTTGTACTGCGAATGTTCGCGTATACGATGACGAAATCAGATTGACTGGTAAGAAGTTAATACCTACCTGTGATTCTAGGAACCGTGAAGTTGCCAATACTTGCGTTTACCACATTTCTGCCAATGCGGCCTGCGACATGGGCGCCTAAGGAAATACTGACGATGTGCAGATTCTCCGTATTGAAGCCTGTTTCTGACATGTTGTTGAGAACCGATGCAACAGCTTTTGCGATCGGATCAATGTTCTTTATTGCGTTCCTGTACGTCCCATTCACCAATTCGGCATAACTTAATGCAATGATATTGTGGTCGCTTCGGATGAGGTATGCTGAAGAAATACAACGGCTTATTTAGTCAGCATTTCGATGGATGATTGTTCGTATCGTCTAACGCAACTACATATACCTTGCACCACCATCCGCACGGTATTCTTTTGCAGATTCTCCTTGTAACCATGAATATACAACACTGTCTTTCTGTTGGGATTTAGTCTGGTTTGCAGCGAGCTAACGTCGTTCAGCGGATAATCAATGTACTCGTCCAGTGTTTTCCTAAGCGAGGTAAATGTCTGATGCTTGAAAGATATAGATTTATAGGGAAAATTCTTATCAATCTCGCGTTGAAGGAAACGTCCATATCGCTAAAGAAATATACTAACAAAAGTCTCTTCAGTGAATAAGCTAGTGAATTAAGGACTACTTTTGCCAAGCTCCGGTTAAATTAATCTTGCAGTTTTAGTAACTTTACAGGATTTCAACTGAAGTTGCTGTAAGAAGAAATAGAAAATGAGAAGTAAAGCAGCAGCTTCGATTGGAATTTTGAGATGTTATTAAAACAGTTATTTTAACCGGTTAAGATAGATATAGAAATCGTGTTGGTCCTTGCTAACTATAATTTACTGTCATCTTTATTGAACAATTTACACTGCTTTTTCGGAAAAGACGCTATGCCGCGCACTTGCTACACCGAGAACGAACGAACTACTACCTCCTTTTGTTAAGAAGAAGGCGACGCGAACGACTTCGAATCTAGCGACTTCGGATTTCCGGTGATTTGAGACAAACAGCGGTGCCAAATACGTACGTACAACTTAAGACTGTGCACTAGTCCTTGGTAAAAGTGATTCAAAAAACAGTAACATTACATTGATATTATAACTTTTTACCCAAAGTAATGCATGTCTAAGATGACACACGTTGTACATAACAATTACATTGTGTTGAGTGTAAAAAATTGCAATAACATTGCTATAATGTTTGTGTCAGTTGCTGTTTACTGGATCTTTTATCTTGTTTCTTATACAAACATCAACCGTATGGATAATAAAGGTGCAAAGATACCCCGTGTAATGACGTAGGAAAATGCTCTCAAGATTCTCTAAGTCATCTCCGTCTGAAAGGATAAATCATATATATTCCGTGTTTATATTAAACATTATTGCACATCTACGTAATTATGTAATTGGTCTTTGCTTGTAAAGTATTTTGTTCTTCCTTAATGAAAGACAAATGATTTGCATACACATCGATACTTACCATCCGCAATAGCATACATTATTATAATAGCGAGAACGTATAGCCACAAGGCGCGAACCATCGTAAATTCAAAATTTTTCAAGAAGCGATTTGCGAGCAATCTAAATTTCGGACAACCGCGCGCATAAATATATATTTAAAGAACTGTTGTTAATGTATACGGTTTCTATTTTACGCGAAGTCTTGTTAAATAATATCAACTGGTGGTACCACTTTTTATGTGTAAAAGGAGAGAATTGCGTGCATGTCAACTTTAACTATGCCAGAGCTCGACAAAGTTTCCAACTTTCGGCCGATTCTCGGGAGCTACGCCCTACGCCTCCTATCTCCCCTTATCGCGCGGCGGATCCCAACAACTGACAGTCGCGGCTCGCGATCTCAGGACCGTTGAGATCATAAGGCGCATCTATGTGCTGCCTACTAAAGATGCGTTCGGGAAGCGCGTCGATCAGCGCTAACGCGTCATTCAATCCTTGTACATGTAATGAGCGATAAAGATATAATAACGTGTTAGCGTTGACAGCGCGCTCCTTTAACGCACTTCAAAGGCTGAAAAATAAATGTATCGATACGACTATATGTATAATATTTCGTACAAACTTGTACAAGTATATATATATTTTTTTTTCTACGCTAATATCACGACTTTGTTGATATATTAATTTTAATCCTTCTATTAAATCATATTTTTCTGGACCGACATATTGTCCATATTCATGAGAATGCTTACGGTTATAATGTTTTATTAGGTTATTTTTGTCGACCGTATAAGGTTTAAAGCCGCATAAAAGACAAACTGTTTCTCCACATATCAAGGCGAAGAAATTATCCTCCCATACCTTATGATAATGCTGTTTGTACTTCTGCTTTCTGCTCATTCTCTCAGAGAGCTATCGATGATGAAGATCACAGACAAATTTTGCGGACTCTTGAAAAATACGTAGGAGCAGTCACTATTCAATCACTATTCATGTATGCAAGCATATAACAGAGAACTGACTCGTGCAAGCTCATGCACGTCTAGCATAGACAAACGACGAGCGAACATGTAGTTTGTCTATATTTCTATACTAGACGCGCGTAAACCTCGACAAGTCACTTCTCTCTTACATGCTCATATGCGACGCTTGAATAGTGATTGCTCTTACGCATGGTTAAGGAGTATGCACAATTGATATTAGCGTAGAATCAAATGTAGAAGATAGTATTGTATGCAGAGATGTATGTAGAGAGTATGTAGAGATACGAACGAGTTGATATTGCAGCACGACAACGCTCCGTGCCATCGCACTTTCATCGTCCAGGATACTATCAAAACGCTGAGATGGGATCTGCTACTGCATCCGCCACCGTATTCGCCAGACCTGGTCCCTTTCGATTATCACTTGTTCCGGTCGACGACGCATGGCTTGGCTGAGCAATACTTGGCCAATTTCGAAGAAGTGCAAAATTGGTTGGATGAATGGTTTCGGTCCAAAGACGCGTCGTTTTATCGTCGTGATATTCATGTATTGCCAGAGAGATGGCAAAAATGTGTAGCTAGCGAGGGACGATACTTTGAATAAACCATTTTTTGTATCTCTCTTGAAATTTTCCATTTTCATTGATCAAAGAACCCGGAAATTTGGTTGCGCACCTAGTAAAGTGTTTTAGTTTTGTATGATTAAAATATAATGAAAGGTGATAAAAAGGTATAATACTATTAGATAAATTCTTCTATTAGGTAAATACTATTAGGTTAATACTATTAGATATAATACTATTAGGAAAGTTCCGTCCATTTAGCGGCAACTAGCTATAGCTAGAACTGTCGTTAACCTGTAATGTCGAAACGAAGTTTAATAGTTCGTTTTGACATCTGTCAATAACATTCAGTACATACTGTCAATAACATTCAGTACATAAAAGTATATGTTTGTATCAATATCATTAATTGCATTAATTGTTTCAACCTCTCATGCATTCAATCTTATTAATTGTGTTCGGTAGAGAGCTCCAGTAATAGTTTCGCTCGGTTTAAGCAACTTATAATACAACTTATAATACACGACACCAAGCTGAACCCACCAAATACACAGCATGAGTTCTTTTCCATGAATATTCGGTTTAGCTGTCGATGTTGAAGCATGGCCAGGTGGTCCCCATGATTTTTTCTTCTTTGGGTTATCGTAGTGGATTCATTTTTCATCACCAGTGACTATACGATGCAAAAAAACCCTTTCTTTTATGCCTGGCAAGCAGTATTTCACACGTGCAAAATCGGCGTTCAACATCTCTCGGCTTCAGTTCATGTGGAACCCAATTTCCTTGTTTTTGAATCATTCCCAACGATTTTAAACGATGTGAAATTGCTTGTTGAGTCACTTCTAATGTAAATACAAATTCTTCTTGCGTTTGGCATGAATCTTCCTCCAATAATGCTTCCAATTCCGTGTCTTCGTACACTTTCGGCCTTCCACTACGTTCTTTATCTTCCACGTCAAACTCACCGTTTTTAAACTTTTGAAACCACTCACGACAACTTCTCTCACTTAAAGCAGTCTCACCATATATATATATATATATATATATATATATATATATATATGCTTCTACAATCGATGCGCCTCAGCTGCAGATTTCTTCAAATTAAAGAAGTAAATCAAAGTTCCCGCAAATGACGCTTATTCGGCACAAAACTTGACATTTTCGCACGAGAAAAATTATGTGATGCTGATACGGAGTCATTAATACTTCAAGGTTATGTTGTTACCAGATGTCCAAATTTACGATATTATGTTTTACATCTGACAATTTCAATATAACCTTCTGGTGGGGCCATCTTTTGTCAAACGGCGGAAACTTATTTATACTGCTAATATATATATATATATACATACGTACATATAAATTATAAATTAAATTATATATATATATATGTATATATATAACTAATTTAATTTAAGACATTACATGTGAGGTTGTGATTGGTATGTACGACATACGTGTGGAATATAACAACGTCTTCCGACTGATTGTGAATGCAACCTAATGAGCGTGCGATCGAGGGAACGAAGATACGAGAGAGTTTCAAACACTAATCTTTTTATTAGCTTATTACAGATTGAAAAATCCTTTTGCACAATGAAAGTACTTATAATAACGAAGACCGGAAGACAAAGGAATAGAGCCCGATTTTGCATTTAAGTTCTTGAAAAATTGTAATAAATGGAAATATAGGCTCGTGCTGCACCGCGGGATGCACTTTCATTCAAAATTTTTATTCGATGTTTATTTAAACCTTTTTTTCCAAAAAAGCGCTTTGTATGAGCATGCGGACGTTTCTCCTGATTACAAATATCATACGGGTTACGTGAAAAGTTCGCGGAGCGGCATCAATAAATAAACGGTAGAATTATAAATTGTAGTCGGTTATATAGAATCACTCTTCACATGAACCTAGGTTAAGTTTTATTTTCATCTGTCAATTCCTTCTGTGTTTAAAAGCCAATTGAAGTTGACGTGTCAGTATATTTATTTGCAATGGAAAACAGCGTGCAGTGATTGAGTTCTTTGTTAAAAAAGGTTTAAAGGCAATGTAAATTCATTCCGAGATGGTAAATGTGTTAGGGGAATCTGCTCCTTCAAAAACAATGGTTTGTAAATAGACACTTGAGTTTCAACGTGGTCGTACAAGCATTGAAGATGATCCACGCAGTGGACGTCCAAAAAGCGCATCAACACCAGAAATCATTGAGCAAATACATATTATTGTTTCTGAAGATCCAAGTGTGGCTACGCGGGAAATTGCTCATATCATAGGCATTTCAAATGAACGGATACGGCATATTTTGCATAAAGAATTACAAATGAAAAAGGTGTTTGGAAAAGTGGTGCCGCATACGTTAACAATTCAATAAAAACTCGCTCGAAAGCAAATTTCTCAGCGTCATTTGGATCGTTTTAAGAAGAATAAAACCGATTTTGTGCGTTGTTTTATAACTATGGATGAGACTGGGATCTATCACCATGATCCTAAATTGAAACAGGAACGTTTACAGTGGACTGAAGCTGAATGTTCAGCTGCAAAGCAAACAAAGCATGAAAAATCGGCAAAAAAGGTTTTGGCATCAGTTTTTTGGGATGCTAAAAGGATTTTGTTAATCGACTATGTGGAAAAAGGTAAAACAATTAACTCTGAATATTATTGTAACCTTCTGGATCAATTGGACGCAAAAATTCATGAGAAAATACCTGGTTTGCAGCACAAACAAATTATTTTTCACCAAGACAACGCACCTGCTCACAAGTGTTTTGTCAATGTCTAAATTCAATGAATTGGAGTACAAATTGCTTGATCATCCACCGTATTCGCCAGATTTGGCACCTAGCGACTTCTATCTGTTCCGAAACCTAAAACAATTCCTCCGTGGAAAGCATTTTTTGTCAAATGAAGAAGCTATAGCAACCGTAGAGGCATATTTCGCAGACCTTCCAGAAACACACTTCCGCGATGGAATAAAATTATTGGAGAGCCATTGGGCCAAGTGTATTGATGTTAATGAAGACTATATTGAAGAATAAAATCATTTTTTGAATTAGGTATCTTTTATTTCAGTTTCGTTCCGCGAACTTTTCACGCAACCTACACATATAAGGTGATTCTCTTCGTATTTTGTTCATAATTTGCAATATAATTTTGCCTAGTTCACGAGTCTCCTCGAGAGGTCTCTAGTATGGCTCCTGTAGACCCTTAAGTACAGAGTAATAGGAAAGAAATAATATTAGATGTACAAATGAATAATCCAAATTATTTTAAGCAGTTATGAAATCAATTTTAAATTGAATAGATTTTCCCGCTCTTTTGTGATTATGCAATGTTGACATATAGCTATTAAAAAGAATATATATTGGAAATACATTGGAATACATTGGAAAAAGCTCTTGTTGCATCATATAAGATTTCACATATGATCGCGAAACATTCAAAACCATTCACCGATGGTAAATTTATAAAAGATTGCATTATCGACGCAGTTAATGCATTTGGCGGTTCCTTAGATATTAAAGAAGCTTCTAGCATTCCTCTTAGCGTTAAAACAGTTTCATCGAGAATCGCAAATATCGCGGATTGCATTGAAGACAAACTGCAATCTCTATTGGCAACTTGTAGTTATTTTTCTCTCTGTTTTGACGAAAGTACCGATAATCGACACGTGAGTCAATTAAGCATATTCGCTCGAATTGCACAACAAGATTTTTCATGTGTCGAGAAGCTGTTAGGTTTCGTTCCTCTGCATGGCACAACGACAGGCGCCGATATTTTTACAGCTGTCGAAACTATTCTCAACAAATTTCATATTGACCTTTCCAAATGCTCGGCTATCATTACTGGTGCAAAAGCAATGACTGGCAGGAAAACAGGATTCTTCGGGCAATTAAAGCAGCGAAATTTTAATATTCCTATGATTCATTGTATTATTCATCGAGAAGCGTTATGTGGGAAAGCTATGAAATTAAGTAGTGCGATTCAAATGGTGACAAAAATAATAAATTTTATTAAGGGCGGTAACAAATTTCTTTCTCATCGAAAGTTTCAGCAGTTTCTCGCAGAGCATAATGCAGCCTACACGGATGTACCACTTTATTGTGAGGTTCGTTGGCTTAGTGCTGGTAAATGTTTAGAGAAGTTCTTTGCAATAAGAAAAGAAGTCTTCCTTTTCTTGCAAGAACATTCCATTTCAAAATACAAAGAATTTCAAGACTTTTTCACTAATTTAGAATTACTTTCTGAACTCGCAGTAATAACTAACTTAACTACTCATCTCAATTCATTAAATTTAAAGCTGCAAAAGCCGAATCAAAATATTTCTGAATTGATTAGTAGTGTAGATTCTTTTCAGAGAAAGTTAATAATACTGAAAAATCATTTAATACAATATATTTTTCATTTCTTTCCATGTTGCCAGATTCTTGCAGAGGAACATAATAAAATTGATTTCAAACGACACATTGACATTCTTGAGTCAATAATAACTCAATTCGAGACGCGTTTTAGTGATATCGCAATACTTCGGAATGATTTAATTCTTTTTGAAAATCCTCTCACTGCTCAAATTGAGGAACAGAAATTAGAATTTCAAGAGGAACTTTGCCGTCTTCAAACTGATATTTCCCTTAAGGCGCAGCCAGAAAAAGGAATTGATTTTTTTAAGATTTTAAAGCAATCTTCTTATCCTCTTTTAATAAATTTTAGTCTTTGTATTTTTTCTATGTTCGGCTCCACATATCTATGCGAGAGCTCTTTTTCTAAAATGGAATTAACGAAAACGGATAAACGTTCTTCTTTAAATGATGCATCTTTATCCTCTTTAATGCTAGCAAGAACTTCAAACTTTGATGTTGATATTTCATCACTTGTACAGTCGCACAGTATTCGAAAATTGGTTTAATTTCTTCTTCTTTTTAAGTTCCCATTGCCGATCAAAAGTTGCTGTTTTTCTCTTCTTCTTCAGTGGAATAGGCCTACAGGGGATACTACTTAAAAAAAAAACGCGTTGGCAATAGTACCTCATGGATGACACGGAAACCTATTGTGTACCTTCTAATTATATAAAAATATAAGAAAAAAAAATATATATATATACTTGTACAAGTTTGTACGAAATATTATACATATAGTCGTATCGATACATTTATTTTTCAGCCTTTGAAGTGCGTTAAAGGAGCGCGCTGTCAACGCTAACACGTTATTATATCTTTATCGCTCATTACATGTACAAGGATTGAATGACGCGTTAGCGCTGATCGACGCGCTTCCCGAACGCATCTTTAGTAGGCAGCACATAGATGCGCCTTATGATCTCAACGGTCCTGAGATCGCGAGCCGCGACTGTCAGTTGTTGGGATCCGCCGCGCGATAAGGGGAGATAGGAGGCGTAGGGCGTAGCTCCCGAGAATCGGCCGAAAGTTGGAAACTTTGTCGAGCTCTGGCATAGTTAAAGTTGACATGCACGCAATTCTCTCCTTTTACACATAAAAAGTGGTACCACCAGTTGATATTATTTAACAAGACTTCGCGTAAAATAGAAACCGTATACATTAACAACAGTTCTTTAAATATATATTTATGCGCGCGGTTGTCCGAAATTTAGATTGCTCGCAAATCGCTTCTTGAAAAATTTTGAATTTACGATGGTTCGCGCCTTGTGGCTATACGTTCTCGCTATTATAATAATGTATGCTATTGCGGATGGTAAGTATCGATGTGTATGCAAATCATTTGTCTTTCATTAAGGAAGAACAAAATACTTTACAAGCAAAGACCAATTACATAATTACGTAGATGTGCAATAATGTTTAATATAAACACGGAATATATATGATTTATCCTTTCAGACGGAGATGACTTAGAGAATCTTGAGAGCATTTTCCTGCGTCATTACACGGGGTATCTTTGCACCTTTATTATCCATACGGTTGATGTTTGTATAAGAAACAAGATAAAAGATCCAGTAAACAGCAACTGACACAAACATTATAGCAATGTTATTGCAATTTTTTTACACTCAACACAATGTAATTGTTATGTACAACGTGTGTCATCTTAGACATGCATTACTTTGGGTAAAAAGTTATAATATCAATGTAATGTTACTGTTTTTTGAATCACTTTTACCAAGGACTAGTGCACAGTCTTAAGTTGTACGTACGTATTTGGCACCGCTGTTTGTCTCAAATCACCGGAAATCCGAAGTCGCTAGATTCGAAGTCGTTCGCGTCGCCTTCTTCTTAACAAAAGGAGGTAGTAGTTCGTTCGTTCTCGGTGTAGCAAGTGCGCGGCATAGCGTCTTTTCCGAAAAAGCAGTGTAAATTGTTCAATAAAGATGACAGTAAATTATAGTTAGCAAGGGCCAACACGATTTCTATATCTATCTTAATCGGTTAAAATAACTGTTTTAATAACATCTCAAAATTCCAATCGAAGCTGCTGCTTTACTTCTCATTTTCTATTTCTTCTTACAGCAACTTCAGTTGAAATCCTGTAAAGTTACTAAAACTGCAAGATTAATTTAACCGGAGCTTGGCAAAAGTAGTCCTTAATTCACTAGCTTATTCACTGAAGAGACTTTTGTTAGTATATTTCTTTAGCGATATGGACGTTTCCTTCAACGCGAGATTAGATAAGAATTTTCCCTATAAATCTATATCTTTCAAGCATCAGACATTTACCTCGCTTAGGAAAACACTGGACGAGTACATTGATTATCCGCTGAACGACGTTAGCTCGCTGCAAACCAGACTAAATCCCAACAGAAAGACAGTGTTGTATATTCATGGTTACAAGGAGAATCTGCAAAAGAATACCGTGCGGATGGTGGTGCAAGGTATATGTAGTTGCGTTAGACGATACGAACAATCATCCATCGAAATGCTGACTAAATAAGCCGTTGTATTTCTTCAGCATACCTCATCCGAAGCGACCACAATATCATTGCATTAAGTTATGCCGAATTGGTGAATGGGACGTACAGGAACGCAATAAAGAACATTGATCCGATCGCAAAAGCTGTTGCATCGGTTCTCAACAACATGTCAGAAACAGGCTTCAATACGGAGAATCTGCACATCGTCAGTATTTCCTTAGGCGCCCATGTCGCAGGCCGCATTGGCAGAAATGTGGTAAACGCAAGTATTGGCAACTTCACGGTTCCTAGAATCACAGGTAGGTATTAACTTCTTACCAGTCAATCTGATTTCGTCATCGTATACGCGAACATTCGCAGTACAAATGGCAAGGGGTTTGGAAAATAGAATTGCATGATGTAGAATAATTTCTTTTTTTCGTTTTATGTTAACTGTTTGCGAACATTTTACAGTCTTTGACGATTTTACATCGAACTTGCTTCGACTACGACTATCGGGACATAAAAAGGGCGCAATACTGAATTTGAGAAAGTTACTACTACTACTAATTTTACTAATACTACTAATTTACTAATACTACTAATACTACTAATTTACTAATACTAATTTTAGATAATTCGAATGACTGACGGAACTACACTGAAATGTCACGTGAGATTATTTCTATTTCTTTTATACAGTGTTGTTCTACAAACCAGAGTAATAGTCGATTAACAATCAGCCCAAAATTACTATTTTCTAAACATATGAATTCTCTCTAAACCTCTCTAGACAGTCTACCTCTAGACACTGCTTTGACAAGACAGTCTTCTCTACTTTGAATAGTCGATAAATAATAAATCAATATTACATATATTTAAAACATTCCAATAACTTAGTTGTACAAAGTATCGGGACTGTTATATCGATTATGTATTTCCTATATATTTCGATAGTTGCTGTCGAGAAGAATTGATAAAGTGACATGAAATCGTTTGACAAGAAAACACAAATAATATTGTAAGATATTTCTTTTATCTCCAGGTCTGAGAGTTTGATAAACACAGAATAGCTTTATTTGGTCAAGGAAGAGTTATCACTGTCTCGAGCGTACTGTGATAACAACACAAACTTTATTATACGACACAATGTTACATGAACCGGAGATCGCCGGTATCGGACAACCGTTACACACAAATCCTTCGTCGGGTCGTATCACTTCTAAACGTCCCTTTGATTCCGGGCTCACAAATATCCCGTTCTTAATAAATTGCTCTCACTTTGTGATTCTTAACGTTCACTCGCTCACGACTACGCGCTCGTAATTCATGTACCATATCTTGGCGACTCTTAGCATTCGCCTCGTGCTTCTTAAATCTCTCTCACGTTCCTATCGGACAGACGTTCACGGTTCGCTCTCTCTGAGATCTCTTACCTGATCTCTCTCCGACCGTTCTCTCTCACGTCTCTCTGAGATCTCTTCCCGCGCAGATCTCTCGCTCTTCTTTACTTACAGATAACTCCCTTTTTAATACATAGCGCAGGTTACCACCCTTGATTGATTAAAGTCCGACTTACAATCACGTGTCAGCCAGTACCAACCGCTTATATACGATTTAAAGACCTTTAAAGACCGTAGAAAAATATTTCTTACAATATATCATATATACACGCGCATACACACACACACACACACATATATATATAATATATATATATAGATTTTCAATAATGGCTATGAATATTAGAACAGACAATAAGTCAAGTGGAAACTTTGCGTTAACTAACATGACTGTTTTTGTAACTCCGTGTATCGCTTCTGCCATAGTAGTTGCATCACACTTTACAAAAATAAATATATCCCTTACAGAAATTTATTACTGGCTGTAATAATTTGGCCAGTGATAATAAGTAAAAATACGAATACGAGTAATAAAATTACTTATTACCACTAACCAATTTATTACAGCCAGTTATAAATTTCTGTAAAGAATAAACTTCTTATAAATAAATCTTATAAATAAAATTTTCTTTTTTGAGAGCGTATATATAAGTATATATACAGGGTGTCCCGGGAGGAAAGGTCAATATTTCATGGGGGTATAGAATGAGGTAATATAAGGCAAAAATGTTATATAAACATGGTGTCGTTTATTACTGGTTTCCGAGATACAGCTATGTTAAATTACACCTCGGAATTTAAAGTTGGGGCGTCATTGGGATTTCATTCTTCACCGTAACTGAGCGCTGTGTATCAGTTGGAAAGTTTAGCGAAACACATCTGGTGATCTGTCTTGCTGTTTGTGACACACTGCAAACATGCCGCACGTGTTTTCTAATGTAGAGTACGCAGATATGGTTTATGTTTATGGATATTGTGATGGCAGTGCTCCCACAGCCGTTGAAGAATATCATCGCCGTTTTCCGATGTGCCGCATTCCAGACCGAAGAGTATTCTCAAACGTGTTTAATAACTTACGTGAAAATGGTACACTTCCCAGTGCTCACATCACATCTGAACGTAGAGTTGAGAGAAATGTTGAGGAAGAAGAAAATGTACTTCAAATGGTACAAAAGAGCCCTACGACTAGTACAAGAAAAGTCTCTGCACGTACTGGTGTTCCTCGGACACGTGTCTGGCGGATACTGCATGACCAACATCTGTATCCATTTCATCCGCAACAAGTACAAAATCTCCATGAAGGAGATGGAGCCACACGTCTACAGTTCTGCCAGTGACTACAGAATCATCGTGAATTGGTTCCCGTCATACTTTTCACCGACGAGGCAACATTTACGCGTAATGGCACAAATAATACGCGTAACACTCATCGTTGGTCGCAAGATAAGCCTAACACCATTGTTGTACAGAATTTCCAAATTCGTTTCTCCGTCAACGTATGGTGTGACATGATTGATGGAATGCTGATAGGTCTCGTTATTTTACAAAATCGTATGACAGGGTAGAGTTACCTCGACTTTTTACAAAATACGCTTCCACAACTAGAAGATATTTTTCTGGCTACACGAAGAACAATGTATTTTCAGAACGACGGAGCACCTCCTCATAACACACATCTTGTGAGAGATCACTTAAATGCAGTGATCTACATCGCTGGATCGGTCACAGTGGAACAGTGCAGTGGCCACCAAGATCATCCGACCTAACTCCCTTGGATTTTTGCTTGTGGGTTGGTTAAAGTGCGAGATGTATAAAACTAAAGTGAATACACGAAATGAACTTATTTCACGTGTAATAGTCGCTGTTGACCAAATTAGGGGCTAGGAAGATGCTCTCCGGCGCGCAACCCGCCACGTTCTCACAAGATGTGACAAATGTGTCGAAGTACGGGCCGAAATATTCGAAAATTTGTTATGATAGATGTATTACAATGTAATTGCAGTAAACTTCAACTCATATTAGACTATTCCGACGTGTAATTTAATATAGCTGTATCTCGGAAATCAGTAATAAACGACACCATGTTTATATAACATTTTTGCCTTATATTACCTTATTCTATATCCCCGCGAAATATTGACCTTTCCTCCTGGGACATCCTGTATATATAATTTTTCATAAAGATAAATTTGAAATATATAATTACTGTTGTGCATAAAATAATTAATATTTTTATTATTATTGTTATTTTATTCGATGTTTCGGTTAATTTCGCTGTTTTTCTTTGTTTGATTGAAAAACACATTTATTTCAATTTCAAAATGTATTGATTAATTAATTAAAATATTTTCCGCATTCCGTTTCGTATTACTTTTTCCCATCTTTCTGGTAAAAGATAAATTCCACGGCAATAGAACGACTCAGATTTTGAAGCAAACTATTCATCTATGCATTTTCGGATTTCTTCATAATTTCGAAAACGTTTTTAAGGCTATGCTGCACTAAACGAAACAAGTGATAATCAGACGGAGAATACACGGCATGCGGAAACCTCCCATTCGAATTCTGTCAGTGTTTCTTTGACGACTTTTGCAACATATAGCCTGGTATTGTCGTGCAACAAAATCACTTTTCTTTTGTCGTGTGCATTTTGTGGTCGTTTTTGATAGCTAACTTCAAACAGTATAAATTGTTATCGGTACCGGTCAGCAATGTCTTATGACCATGAATATTACGTTTTGGCGACGATGTGGATGGTAGACCTACCCGCGGGTAGAAAAATGAGACTACCCATGATTTTTTGCGTATAGAATTGTCATAATAAATCTGCTTTTCATCACCATTAACAATTCGATACAAAAAACTCTTTTTTTCTGGCAATTAGAGCAGTGACGATGAGTACACGGGTCAGCATGTTCGCTTCGGCCAGTTCATGTGACACCCATTTCCTTTGCATTTAAATTTTTTCCATCGTATGTAAACGGTCAGAAACTGTCGGAACTGCAATATTTAGTGCCTCAGCCAATTCCTCGAGTGTTTGAAATTCATTGTGGTCCAATAATGCTTGAAGTCCGGCGTCTTGAAACTTTTTTGGCTGATCTGGATCTTATTTCTTGTTTTCCTTGTTTTTTATATCAAAATCACCACATTTGAATCATCGTAGCCAATCTGTACAACTTGTTTCTGATGGAGCAGAGTCACCATAAGTTTCCACTAATATTCGATGCGCTTTAGTTGCAGTTTCTTATATATCAAAGTAGTGGAGAACATATTGAAAAAACAACTTATTGCGTTTAATTTTGAATTGATTTAAAAAGAATATCACTGCATACAAACATAAACCTTGGTGGATTGAATTCTACTGAAAAACGTCTAACCTTTAATATAGCATAAGTACTAGTTGTCACAGTTCACTACATTTACAGTTGGAGCCGTCTAAAGGCAAACAGCGGAATTAACCGAAACACCTAATATATTAAAATGTTTCATGATTACATATTTTGTACATATTTGTACTCCAAACTCCCTCTATCTCTATATGTATGTATATGTGTGTATTTGTGTATGTGTATTTGTGTGTGCGCGTGTGTTTCCTTCCGTTATCCGGACTGATTCTATTTAACAGCACACACATACGCGCGCGCATAGATACATACACACGCATACACACATAAAGAGGGGTAGAGGGTACTTCGGTGACACAAAACGCATACATACACTCTATGGGCGTGGAAACTTTTTATTTAAATTATAAACTTTGGAACGCTGTAACCCACTGGAAAATTATCTAATTTCAAGAAACAAAAAAATTATCGTACTCGTCTCATTGTCAACTACAACTTTTCTTTCGAAAAAAACCGATTTTCATTTAAACTTAAATTTAAAAAAACTAAGAAAAAATTAAGAAAAATGAAAAAAATGAGTCAAAGATATAACAGGTAGAAAATACTTTCTAAATAAAAATTTAATGGTTCTATTTAATGATACCATTTAAATTTAAAAAAATGGTCACCATAATGAAATTTCTAATATAGTGCCATCTATAATTAAATTAATAATATAATTATATTCTCTCCTCCAAACCATAAAACTTTTATCTGAAACATTTCCTTGAAAAACTTCTCCTTTTCGAAATATTTGCGTGCATTGAATAAAATGGTCTATTTTGTATAATAATTTGTAATTTGTAATATAATTACATGATTATATGATAAATTATATAATTTTGCATAATTATATAAGTAGTTAAACAAGGCGGGTTCTAACCCAATTTTCAAAATGAATTTTCAAAACCCTGACTTTACTAATGAAATATTTCCAAACCTGACTTTATTAATGAAATATTTTCAATGCTGACTTTATTAATGAAATATATTCAATCCTGATTTTATTAACTAAATATTTTATATTAATACCACCCCGTCTCTCGAACGTCTATCGAACATCTATCGAACGTCTCTCGAACGTCTCTCGAACATCTAATAATCATACCGCAAATAAAGAACTGTATTTTTATCAAACACAATTATCATATAAAATCCTAAGAGGTGAAAGGGGATAAGCGTGTTGGAAGAAACATCTGTACATTTGAAATAATGTTTTATTAAGTCGTCGTATAATTCTCTCCAAGACCACTAATTGAAAATGTTTAGTACATTCTGTAAAGCACAATTTTTCATATGATTATTACATCGAAAAGTATTATTCAATTTTTGCAAAGAAGGCATGTTATCGTAATCGGTGTCCACGTTGCTTCTCACATTGTCATCCGGAAGGTGTAACAACCATTCCTGCTTCTCATGCCCCTTTTGTGTATACCTCATGCAACTTGGATCTTATGTACGATTGACACCGACTCGTTTCAATTTCCTCTCTCAAACAATACGTGTAATCGTCAAAATTTATCGTTCGCGCTATAATATTCTTCTTAACACCCTTCGCCCTTTTAGTATCCTTTTTACCTTCTACTTTCAGCGCATACATTTTTGCTCTGAGCCCGACGAATTCTGTCATTATAGCTCCGTTATTTTCATTTTATATAAGTCCTGGAATTTTTTTGTTCGTAAGCGATGTACCGTATATGTTATTTTGAGGATAATCGCTCGTATCAAACCCATAGAGCTAAGAATCTATGGACACAGCGCAAAGCATATAGGTTGGGAAATATGCGGTAAGGGGGGTATAGTGCTGTCTCTTTCTACAATAGGACACCGTCGGGTGTTTCCGCCACATACACGATGATTTCCGAAGTTAACGAATATAACATATATAAGTCTTTTCCCAGCAAATATAATATTACATGTAATGTGCATGTTAGTTGTAATTTCCTAATCAACAATATAATTGTTATATAACACTGTTATATAACAATATAACTGTTATATTGTTACAACAATGTAACAGTTATATTGTTGAGTAGAAAATTACAACTAACATGCACGTTACATGTAATACTGTGTTTGCTGGGGAAAGACTTATATATGTTATATTCGTTAACTTCGGAATTAAGATACGTAATCTGAATTGTTTCTAATCGTTAATTTAATGAAATATAGATGTATATTTAACATAATTAACATTAACATAAACTACGTTTACACAGCAAAGTTAATCCGGATTAGTAACAACCGTAGTTAGTGAATTTTTTGATTCGATTGGTATATTCTTTTAAATCTAAAAATATACTCTAATCAGATTCGAGACTGCACTAATTACGGTAGTTACTAAGTCGAAGTTAGAAGCCATGTAAACGTAGTCATACACTAAACATCTAAACTTACTTTAAATATGACTACATTTCACAATGTTTATAAACGAAATAAAGTTCAAAATCAAACAATATTATGTACTTGTGAAATGAAATTCTGCTACAATACTCTAGTTCGATCTGCAAGGCTCTTTTTCTTCTTGGATCGGTCCGATTAATACAGCCCGAAATTATGCAGGACGGCATTGTCAAAGAAAAAACACAAAACTTTCTTTTCATTCACAATAAGTTGAATAAAAAACTTCGAAGCTCAATCTCTTTGACATGTTTATTAACTATATATTTTAAGCTTCGGATATCTTCGGTCAAATTCGTTCATTAGCCGACAGTGTCTTATTGTAGAAAGAGACAATAGGTGAATAAAGAAGGAGAGTGCTCTCACTCCCCTTACCGCAAATTTCCCAATCCTCTTGCCACAAAGCTTACTTTGCGCTCTGTCCATAGATTCTTAGGCCCATGATCAAACCTAGCAATGTCACGTTTCATTAGCTCATACACATCGTCGGAGATTACATGGTAAATTAAACTATCTGTGTCCGTATACAGTACTTAACATTTCTCGCAATACAGAGGTGACATGTACTTATGGTGAAATTCATACAAGCAGGTCTTAGATATGTCGAGAATACACATACCCACATAGATCGGCTTGTTGAACTTCACTTCGAGTTTTCGCAATTCAGCGGCAATTAAATTTTCTGAAAAGATACTCCTGCTATGAAAATTTGGCATTGCGACCATTGCCTCTGCATCTTATCGTCCATCCCATTTTGTCAAAAGTTTTACATCGAAATGATTGCGAACATTTTCCATTGTTTTGCCGTGTTACGTCCTAGAGGAGGAGTGCAACTTTGCCGTTCGCGGTAAAAGCGAACCTCGTTGTACACACGTGTCAGGGAACGGGTCAGGAACCCGACGGGTCCCTTTACTCGCTCGCTGACGTACGACGAGCGTCCGTTTTTCGGTCAGGGAAGCGAATCCCTTTATCGGGGATAGGACCATGAGTCGACTGTTGGAAGGTGGGGCGATTTTGAAATTAATTAATGGAAAATTAGATATTTAACAAATTTATTAAAATACAGATGACAAACAAAATGATATAACGGCGCTATTTAAAATATGACAATTTATGGTTATGCGAATGATTGTATGTGTATGTGTGTCTGTATGTGTGAGAGAAAAGGAAAGAGAGGAAAAAAAGAAGAATAAGAGGAATTAATAAAATGGTGATAGGAAAGGTAGATAATAATGAAAGTAAAACCTACTGCTGGTTCCAAAGCAGAGAGAGAGAGAGAGAGAGAGAGAGAGAGAGAGAGAGAGAGAGAGAGAGAAAGCAACCAAAAGAAAATGCTGCTGGTCTGTGTGGGTGTGCAACGCTGGCTCTGTCGCTCACAGATTTCCAATTCGGCACCGGTTATGTTACACACAACTATGTGTTTTTTTTTCCTTAGATAGCAGATAATAATTAAAACTGAGTGTAAACTTTCAAAATCAAACGACAAAAAGAGAAGTATCAGAATGCCGAACTTGTCGTTCTAATTCGTGTGCTGGTCAGGCGAATAATGTGCTAGACTTTTCATTTTACTTAAAACGTCACCTCGGTTGAGAGGATGGGGTTGTGGAAATTGTATCGGGGATCTAAGGTCTATCTCCATCTATTAGAACTTTGTTGTTAACATTTTCGGAGGTTGGGTTTTAGAGTTGCGTCAGGTCCAGGGTGCAGGGGTCCAAGGTTTATTAGAACTTTTCCAGAGGTGGGATTTTGGAGTTGCGTTGCATTGTTGTAAAGGATGAGGTATCTATGGCGATAGGAGTTTTCGTCATCTCGTTAGGTTTAGTGAGAATTATTGGGTAATATGACGGGATGTGGAAAAGTTGTGAGTTCGTGAGGATTAACGAAATCAGATATCGACTGGTCAATCCGGAAAGTGACTCAGTGGATTTTCTTGACAAACAACTAGAGGACTTTGGTCTAGAGGGAGATAAAAAAAAGGAAATCGGTATGTGATGTCATCGTGCTCGAAATATCGCGGAACATGTTTGTTGAATATAATATTTAAAGTGTAGCGAGCAACATAAAATCAATTCGCTCTATTTATAAAAGGGGCTAGAATACGCGGAGTCCGCAGGACGCAGGACGCAGAACAGCCGAACAGCCGAATACCGTGTTGTTCATCAATTTGTATAAATGTTTCTCAAAATCGTTTGTTGCATGCGTTCGAAACTGTATATTTAATTCTATATAGTTGCGTAGCCATGGACATCGTGCGAATTGGAGTATGCGATGAATCTTTCCGATACGAAGACCATTGCGTGTGCATTGCTGCAGGTTGCGATAATGAATAACATAACGCTGCCTATTATATAAAGTCGCAAGGAGTTTTTTTTGCCTTTTGCTCGGGGGCTTCGTTTGCATCGGATAGAACGGTAAATCTATGTGTGCATTATGCAGGTGTTGGGGATATTCCAAATCAACCTCGAGAATATAACCTGTGAGCGAATCTAGCGAGATTGATGATACAGTCTGTAAAGTAAGAGCGTGTACGGGTTAATGTGTAGAAAAATTTATTTTTAATGATTTTTAAGTACATGGATTTGTTGTACTCCATGAGAAGAAAAATGCTATACCATTAATAATGAGTCCAGTCACCACCGGCATTGATAATTGCCTGGCATCTCCGAGGCATACTTTCCACTAAGTTGACTACGTATTCATTCGGTAAAGACCTCCAAATGAGACGAATTTGTCGTGTCAGCTGCTTCAAAGTGCACACTTTTTCCTCGAATCTTGTGCTTGAGATATGCCCGCACATTTTCAATGGGATTTGCATCTGGCGACTGTGGTGGCCAATCAAGTGTGACAATGCCAGACTGCTCTTTCCACTCGGTACAAAGCTTGCTCCGGGTTTTGGGTCGTTGTCTTCCTGTAAGATCCAGTCTTCGTTTTTTTTTTTTATGAAGCATCGTTCAGCAATCGGCAACAAACACTTCTCATAAATTTTAAGCATTTTCGGAGCATTTAAATTGTATGTAAACAGATGTAATGCTCCAAAACCTTGTTTTGAAAAGCAGCCCCAAAGATGAACTTTTACAGGGTGTTTAACAGTCCGTTGTATTAATCTATTGGTCAAGGTTGACCAGGAACGTCGGATGGCAATATATATCCTCAAACAGAAGCTTCGTCCGTAAAGATCACGTTGCTCCAATCTCGGTCCAAATTTTCCTTTGCCCAAGCGAGTCTTTTCGTCATATGTTTTTCGCAGTGGTTTCTTCACTTGTGCTTCGATATTTGAGGTTATGCGCAAGGAGATGGGTTCGAATAGTTGTATGTGATACTTCTATATCCTTCTGTTTTAATTTTGCTGCTCCTTGTCGCAATGTTAAGGTCGGGTTCCGCTTAAATTCACAATTTTTTTCCATATTCGACGTCACTTTGCCTATCGAGCCACGTTCTGGCAAGTCATCGATATTTTTTATCTTTTTATGATTGCTGAACCCAATTAGCGATGAACGATTTTGACTTTCCTATGTATTTAGCAGCCGATCAAAACTTGAAATGCGCTAATGGGGCAACGTGTTGACATTCAAAGATTTCTGCAGGCCAATTTTTACAAGTCATCATCTCCCCCGATGCGTATAGAAGAATTAATCATAACGTTATGTAAGATGTACAACTCACAATTTACATCCCGGCACGTTTTTCTCTGGACATATACGTGACGTCACGGTCGCCATCTTACCCCATAGAATCAAAAAATTCTGGGGAGGAGGGGTATCAATAAGAGGGGGTATCAATAAAGAGGGGGGAGAATGATAATTAAAATATTTAATTAGTAAAGTCAGGATTGAAAATATTTAATTAATAAAGTCAGGATTGAAAATATTTCATTAATAAAGTCAGGTTTGAAAATATTTCATTAATAAAGTTAGAATTTTGAAAATTCACTTTGAAAATTGGGTTAGAACTCGCCTTGTTTAACTGCAATTTGACATTATGGTACATGACTTTTCTTCTCGGTTACACCCAATCGATCTCCAATTTTCGTCTGCATGATCAGTTACCAACACCCTGTATATAACGTCTTTTTGGTTGGAAGGCTTGGACCCTGCAGGGCCTAACTTTAATGACTATCCGGAGCTCTGTCTCTCGTCCTCTGACGCGCGTTTCGTAGACATCATACATACAGACCAAGGATACTACGGTATTAACCTAAATAGAGGCACAGTGGATTTCTTCCCGAACGGCGGTTATCGTTTACAACCCGGTTGTCAGAGAGCTCTCTATATTTACCCGTATGGTATGTACGATGTACCTTCGAACTGTGAAGCAAATAAATGATACTTTATTTTGATCGTCCGTCGTTTCAGATATCTGCAGTCATAAACGTTGCTGTGAAATCTACGCTGAGTCTGTGAACAATGAGTTAGCCTTCCTGGGGGTGGAATGTTCTTCATGGGATAACTTTTTATCTGGCGAGTGTAACAATAATACTCAGGTCATCATGGGTTACGGAACTCCGAATACTGCGTAAGCAAAAGGACTTTTAAGAATCAATTTAAAAGAAAATAGAATGTACTTGTTATAGAGTTAAAGTGTGTTCTGAGACACGTAACTCTCATTTTCCTCTTTTGTCTTGCAGAACGGGCACTGTTTATTTCAAGACGGCTGCGAAAGTCCTTTCGGGCGGGAGAAGAAGGAGTTTAAAAATACGCCGTCGTCATATAGTACGATGATCGACGACTGCCATCAAATCGAACTGCAACTCATGTGTATTGTTATTTATTATCCAAATATGTGAATCTAAATCTCTCTTCTTGGTG